>NC_041406.2:84544732-84557232 GCF_900747795.2 Erpetoichthys calabaricus
CAAAATAACACAGCACTAATGTGCACAAAACCGAGTCCAAACAGAACTGAGGGAATAGGGAAAAGGTGGAGGCTTTTAAAGGGGGAGACAGGAAGTGAAGTCAAAGGGGTCGGGCTCATGTAGGTCTTCTGCCATTGGTGCGAGCCCGGACGTGACATCACAGGGGCCGGAGCCGGCAAAGTCTCCAAAGCGATTTTTTGCTTTAGACTAAATAGAAGAAGTTACATTAAGCGACAGCAAGGTTTTTCAATTTGAAGTAAGGCAAAAAATTACGTTAGGTGAACAAACATATTAATATAGTTCATTACAACTACTAAAATTACCTTAAATCAAAAAGAGCCCTTTTTCTCTTTTTAGAGTGTAACGTTCTGGAGTACAGTGTGGTCCAGATCTAATTATGCAATATTGCATTGCATTGCATTAAAAGTTGCATAGTTAGATCTGGACCACCCTATAGATGCAAATTGCCATCATAAAAACCGAGGCAGCATACTTGCTTAAGATTCACATTTGTGTCATTCTCAAAACTTTTGGCCATGACTGTATTCCTCCATTCAGCTGGTCCCAGTCCCCTTTTTTTTTTTAAAAGTTATACAGTGCGTCAGAGGCTAAGCTGCAGTCCAGAGCCAGGACATCCTGGATTTTAAAGTCTGATCTGCTCAGCTTTGCTCCTTTCTCTCTCTGTCTCTGCCCAGACCTGCTCCTCCCTAAATTCTTATGAGGTTTTACAAACATGGCCTACCACAGTCAGAGCAGCCCTACAAGCCCAGTCTGGCTTCAGAGCAGCAGCAGGTTGAGCCAACAAGCAGCACAGGCTGTTTTCACTCAGCTGACATACGCACACACGCACACACACACACACACACACACACAGTCTCCTAATTTTTCAAACCAAACTTCTTTTTAACATTTCCTACAATCTCCGTCTGTTTTCTCAGCTCCAATTCAGTCAAGTTTAGGGATAACCTGGGCGAGTTCTGAAGCGAAATCTCTGAGGGGACACGCGTGCCCGCCCGCGCGCGCACGCACGCACTTGCACTTTCACATTTCTTCGGCTGCCCTTGAATGAATAACCCTTTTTTTCCCTTTTTTTTTTTCTTCCCCCCGCTGTGTTTATACAATTATTTTCAACCACTGCTCTTTTACGGCTGTGACTCATTTGCGCTGTCTGCAGCAGAAATGACGCCATACAGAAGCCTCATTGTATCCCGAGTTGTTTTAAACCAGCTGCGGGTTCTACTGGTAAACACAGTCCTTCCTTTGGATTGTCACTTGACTGCAAACCAAGTTTCGGCACACATAATAACTTTAATTTTTGACCCGTTTTGAGCTATTAATTGCAAAAAAAAAAAAATCTCGAAAATGATTGCTTTGACTGTTTTGAACGTTTCGGGAGAGTCGAGAAGTAGCCATAACGGTCATCCAGGTACCCATCCAGTTTTCTAAAACTGTTTTTCTTTTTCCATGACATTGTCATGGAAAGGTAAGGAAAAAAAAATTGTAGGTAAGATGCTTGTCCAGGAATGTCCCAAATCGACCACTTTGTTCTGAGAGCACCGAGTGCAAGGCAGGAGCTGTCTTTGAAAGGGAGTAAGGGCCCACCGCAGGCCAAAGGAGATCAAGAGGTGCCAATTAAGGTCATGTCACTTGCAGAAATTCTCAGATGTGAATGACGTGCGAGGACAAGGGGGTCGGGGGGGGGGGGGTGAAGGGTGAGACAGAGCATCAGCATCAGGTGGGGAATTTTGAGAACTGTCTGCAACACAACATCAGCAAGACTAAGGAACTGCCTATCGACTTTTGCCATACCAGAGAGACTCTCTGCCGTAAGGTGGGTAGTGACATCCTTTACATGTTCGATAACTGTGTGATAGCAAGGCGATTTCATCACATTAGAACATTAGAACACGCTACATTGTGAACTGTAGCGATAGTAGGGATCAGGTTGAGGAGACCCTGGAGAGGTGGAGATATGCTCTAGAAAAGTCAGTAGGACCACCACGACAGAATACATGTGTGTGAATGAGAGGGAGGTCAGTGGAATGGTGAGGATGCAGGGAGTAGAGTTGGTGAAGGTGGATGAGTTTAAATACTTGGGATCAACAGTACAGAGTAATGGGGATTGTGGAAGAGAAGTGAAGAAGAGAGTGCAGGCAGGGTGAAGTGAGTGGAGAAGAGTGTCAGGAGTGATTTGTGACAGACGGGTATCAGCAAGAGTGAAAGGGAAGGTCTATAGGGCGGTAGTGAGACCAACTATGTTATATGGGTTGGAGACGGTGGCACAGGAGACAGAGCTGGAGGTTGGCAGAGTTAAAGATGCTAAGATTAGCACTGGGTGTGACAAGGATGGAGAGGATTAGAAATGAGGGCATTAGAGGGTCAGGTCAGGTGGGACGGTTGGGAGACAAAGTCAGAGAGGTGAGATTGCATTGGTTTGGACATGGGCAGAGGAGAGATGCTGAGTACAATGAGAGAAAAGGGTTCTAAGGATAGAGCTGACAGGCAGCTATGGGTAGCCTTTTGGACCTGCTGGCGGTAGTAGTTTAGGAGAGAATGAAGACAAAACTGCTGGCCATTATGAACAATGCTGCACATCTCCCTTCTGAAACATTGGCTTTGAGGTGTTTTAGATAAATTATTCAACAGAAGTTTGACAAGACTGGAGCTCCTCCATAACTGCAGAAATGCACACACAATCACAGTCACCCATCTGCATTTAAAATCAAACTGAGCTGCTCTCTCGTGCAGCTCTTTGTGTGTTTTGTGATTAGTCAAACACTTCAAATGAGAGCTCCATGGCGTCTTGGCTTCATGGGTCTTCCAGGCTGGACTGGTAGGTAGCGGCTGGTGCTTTGAAGCATAAAGGCCTTGTCACGTTCCACGATTTTTTCCATTGACTTTCAGTCACAAACTTCATTAACATCATCTTAGTGAGTTGGAGGCAGTCCTTTCATGCTCTTGTCACCTCTGGGCATGTAGTCTAACATACCCAGCAACTCGGTCCAACCAGTCTGAGGTTATTGCTGTATCCGCCATACCTGGAAAGCATTCGAGCAGCACCAGCTCAGCCATAGTTGTCAAATAAATGTGGTGAGCTCATAATACTTCAGATATGTGAAAACTGTGCCAGAAAGTCATCACGGAGTCATCTGAAGCTGACGTCACACTACATGACTTCTTCTCAGAGGGGACGGTGGGTTTGGCGATGGCATTTGCTGAATCTTTTTGCCAGATTGTGTCAGATTATATGACCAGATCTCCCTGGGCACATCAAATTAGACGACTCTGTGAAGACTTTCTAGCACAGCTTTATTGTTCTAAAGTATCACAAGCTCACCTTCTTCTCTGACAGAACCAGTGCCCATGCCAAGTGTCCAACCCTGGGACTTTAATCGAGGTGAGTCACAGACTGGCTGAACCAAGTGGATGGGGATGTCAGACTACATGACCGGCGGTCACAAGAGCGTGGCACAATTGTCTCCAGCACGCTGAGATGAAGAAAACGAGACTGAGAAACCATCGACTTGTCATTAATTTGTCATTCCCTGCAGTTGCAAGTTGCTTAACAAGATCAGCAACTACAGCCATTAAGTATGACATCCCCTCAGACTAGAAGTTGTGTAATGTGCCACCAGCTTGATTTATCGATTTTTAAAAATGATTTTTAATATAGTAGGCATTTCCCATTGATGGTTTCAGTGAGGTGGGTTTTATACTCAACTTACTGGAGTTGAGAGGGTCAGCACTCCTTCAGTTTTCATTCTTAACCTTAACCTTTCTGTGCCGAGCTAAACTTTCCAGGATGTTAGTTCTATTTTGAATATATTTGTTTTTATTGTTAGAGACACATTTGAATAATAGCTCTACTGTATGGGCAAATAAAACTTGAACTTCTGAGTGCTGTGAAAAATGGGAAATGGTTAATTCTGCACCTTGTAACAGATAATTAATTTTCAGAATGTCCAGACACCAATTTTTTTTTTTTTTTGCTTTCCAGGCAACAGTTCGCTAAAAAAAAAACATTTCTTTTCCGGGTAGAAAAATGACATAGCCAGAAAAGTACAGCTGAATAAAGAAATAATTAGGTGGAGAAAAATCACTCGGGACTCTGAGGGTGTTGCGTGGGTCTGCGCTAAGCCAGCCGCTCAGCCATCGGCCTCATCTTCTTCACGGCTAAACTGAACAAGTCCATCCATTGATTTTCTAACCTGTTTAGGCAGTGCTGATTGAAGAAAATTTGGGAATAAATCTAGGTAATCCAAGTCGGGTGCCTACACATCACGGGACGCACACTCACTCAAACGAGTCACCACTTAGCATAACGTGAGGGGGATCACGGGGGTACTTGAGATGAAAATCAACATGGATGCTCTGCACAGACGGTAACCAAGCAGGGATATGAACCGAGGACTCAGGAAGCCACAACGCCATCATCTACCAAAACGGATTAATCCAATTTTTAGTAAAAAGAGTAGAAAGTAGAACTTCTTCTTCTATTCTGTTTTAGGTGCATTCATATAAAAATGAAAATGCGCTGTAATAGCAAATTGAGCAAGAATATTTTTCTTATTGAGCAGGATCAGAAGACGTAGTCAGAAAAGCAAAGGGTCGAAACCCGAAAGATCACGAAAAGGAGCATCAGAACAAAAATGAGAGGCAAAAAATGGAAGTTGAATGATAGCAAATGATGGATGAGTACCAAGAAGACTACAAATTCACAGTGAAGAATAACTGTGTTCCACAAAAGGATTCTGCATCCGTAAACTCGGATGAGCACATGCCCAAAAGGAGGATCTACAAACCCATCGTATCGTAATTACGAGGTCACGATGGTGAAAAAGGGGGAAGCAGTCAGCAAGAGTGCCCTCTCACGGTTGGGAGGATGCATAACACTTTCAAAAGAGCCCTGAGGACGCCCCTTACTCGACTGTGCCAATGTCATGAATTTCTTTGTTTTAAATATTTTATGTCGTATACAAATGTACCGTTTCAATGAACCATCCCTAACAGCACGGCACTGACTTAATGATGGAGGAAACAAATAGTGTTGTCTGTAAACAACCAAATTGGCAGTGATGGAGGTGCAAAATAAAAATAATTTAAGAATGAGATTCCTCGTCTTGAAACACCCCCCTAAATTAGTGAATGTGAGTAACGAGTGTAGGTTGTTATCTCGACGATGACTGAAGCAAATTACTCAAAATAGCACAGCCTGTTAATGTCCAAAATAACGACGTGAAAAGACGGTAAACATTTACATCTTCTTCAAAGAAATAAACTAAATAAATAAATATTTTTCGTATTGAGTAGGATCAGAAGACGTAGTCACAAAGCAAAGGGTCGAAACCTGAAAAATCACGAAACTGAGCATCAGAACAAAAATGAGAGGCAAAAAAAGGAAGTCGAATGACAGCAAGTGATGGATGCGTACCAAGAAGACTTCAAAGAATTCACAGAGAAGAATAACTGTGTTCCACAAAAGGATTCTGCATCCGTAAACTCGGATGAGCACATGCCCAAAAGGAGGATCTATAAACCCATCGTATTGTAATTACGAGGTCACGATGGTGAAAAAGGGGGAAGCAGTCAGCAAGAGTGCCCTCTCATGGTTGGGAGGATGCATAACACTTTCAAAAGAGCCCTGAGGACGCCCCCTACTTGACTGTGTCAATGTCATGAATTTCTTTGTTTTAAATATTTTATGTCGTATACAAAGGTACCGTTTCAATAAACCGTCCCTAACACTGCCGGTACTGACTTAACGATGGAGGAAACAAATAGTGTTGTCTGTAAACAACCAAACTGGCAGTGATGGAGGTGCAAAATAAAATTAATTTTAGAATGAGATTTCTCATCTTGAAAAATCCCCCAAAATGAATGAATGATAGTAATGAGTGTAGGTTGTTATCTCGACGATGACTGAAGCAAATTACTCAAAATAGCACAGCCTGTCAATATCCAAAATAGCGACGTGAAAAGACGGTAAACATTTAAATTTTCTTCAAAGAAATAAACTAAATAAATAGATATTTTTCTTATTGAGCAGGATCAAAAGACGTTGTCACAAAGCAAAAAGTCGAAACCTGAAAAATCACGAAACTGAGCATCTGAACAAAAATGAGAGGCAAAAAAAGGAAGTCGAATGATAGCAAGTGTTGGATGCATACCAAAAAGACTACAGAGAATTCACAGAGAAGAATAACTGTGTTCCACAACAAGATTCTGCGATCCGTAAACTCGGACAAGGAAATGCCCAAAAGGAGGATCTATAAACCCATCGTATTGTAATTAGGAGGTCACGATGATGAAAAAGGGAGAAGGAGTCAGCAAGAGTGCCCTCTCATGGTCGAGAGGATCCAGAACACTTCCAAAGTAGCCCTGAGGATGCCCCCTACTCGACTGTGCCAATGTCATGAATTTCTCTGTTTTAAATATTTTATGTCGTATACAAATGTACCGTTCCAATGACCCGTCCCTACTGATTTAACAAAAGAGGAAACAAATAGTGTTGTCTGTAAACAACCAAAATGGCACTGATGGAGGTGCAAAATAAAAATAAATTTAAAATGAGATTCCTCGCCTTGAAAAACCCCCCAAAATAAGTGAACGAGAGTAATGAGTGTAGGTTGTTATCTCGACGATGACTGAAGCAAATTACTCAAAATAGCACAGCCTGTCAATATCCAAAATAGCGATGTGAAAAGACGGTGAACATTTACATCTTCTTCAAAACAGATTCCCAAAGTTTGGAAACCCTGGATTAGCCGTCAAGAATTAGGATAAACTCTTTAGAAAAGCAACAATAAAATGAATACAATACACAAATCCCAACAATAGGGAGTGTCGGTTAAGTGTGAGGAGGGTGACGGGCCAGCCCCACGGGACACCCAGGAGCATCAATGTGTAGGCAGACCCTTAGAGACACATTTTATAACATTGTCCTGATATTCCACTGTACATTAGTGGGCCACCTTTCTTTGGTACCGGGGGGGGTGGCACCCTAAGAGGTTCACATTCATGGGACATTGAAATGAAATGAATATTCAGCTCATATAATGCAATTCCGCAAAGAATTTTCAGAAATGGAGCCGCCACGCTGCTCACAACATTCGCATAAAGGGAAACAGTAAATAGCTGGCTGGGTTGAGGAAAGTACGCCGAGGAGGGCTGTAAGCCGAAAATGAACAAAGCTGATATGTAAACAGGGGCTTAAGACTCCCATCTTCTTAGGACGCGCAGCTCTCTAGATCACTGGGAAGCCAATATTATACCCTTCACCGCGGCTCTGTTTTGTTTATCCAGCACTAAGCTATATTTTCGACATCTTACAGCAATTAAAATCACAAGCAGCTGTTTGATTTCCTTTTGAGATGTACGCAGATATGAGAAATACCAGAAATTGTATATTTTCTGTTAGCCACAGGCAACCATTAACCGGGCACTCCAATATGTCTGCAGCTACTTGATGTTATGTCTATGAGGATAATTATTTGTATTAAGGAAGGTAGGAGAAATGGGGCTCGTCTACGCGAGCTGGGTGACGGCCAAGGCGGAGGGGGAGTTGCCTCAGAGTGTAGAATTAGAAGCATTCTGCAGATGTTACCGAGAGCCAACGGAACATTTTGTGGTGATCAGTCCTCTGGCGTACGCTGGCATGAAAAAGGTATCCCACACAAATCCTGCAAACACTCCACTTCTTCCGTCCGTCTTTCTTTCTTGGAGAAGGTATTTATTTATTTTGTTCCTAAATTGGGACCCCCCGACAAATTGTTCCTTCTCTCTCCTTCCTTTCTATCTGCTTCAAAAAAAAAAAAAATAAATAAAGACTGCAAAACATGTTTACTCCGGGAGGTTGACGTAGTGGTCTAAGGTTTCCCTCTTGGAGTATTTCCCAGCGCGGGGGCGTCGAGATTCCCTCTTGGTTCTCCAGACGTAATATGAGGACTCATCTACCCCTCGTCTGTGCCACATAAGAGTCGGAGCTCGGAGCGCGGTGTCACCCACCATTAATGAGCTCCTCTCATTTCTTTTTCCGTATAGGACTGACTGCGAGTTTTTAAAGGCGTGTTGCATTTCTGTTAGCTAAAAGGAAAAAACACACACACACACACACACACACACACACACGCGGACTCGGACTTGACTGCTTATTCTTATATTCCGTTTCAATCTCTTTACCATCTGCTTTTTCTCCTCCAATAAAAGCCTTTATTTATCAGGACTGCACCATTTGTTTACCTCCACTCCGGTAACATTTCAGTTTAGTCCCCCCAGTTCCGAAATCATAATGAAGGCCAACATTTGATTTTTCTGTTCACAAAAATGGTATGGAGGCTACTCTTCATCCAATATAAAATAAAGATTTTTGTCAAGTAATGCTCCTGCTTCTAGGTTATTAATAATCGTCCCTTAAAGCTGAAACTACGCACAGTTCCTTCTTCATTTACAACACAACATTGTCCGGTCTGTTTGATCTGATTCAGGTGTCAAATGGGGGTGGAGCCAATCCTGACAGCTCCGGGTGCAACCAGTAATGGACAGGGTGCCAAGTGTGCCAGTCGGTCTCAGAACGTCCTCACCCACACATACACTGTGGGCAAGTTTAGAGTTGTTCATTTAATCTAGATAGCTTCTACTCGCATGTTGTGAGTATGCAGAACACTCAGCCAAGTATTGTTTAAATATATGTATTTACACAGGGGTGGGCAAAAGTAGGTTTACAGTTGTTTGAATGGAAAAAGACGTGCAGGTTGTGATTATTACAACAGCTTTATTAACTCATTAGCTTTATTACCTTTATTAACTCAAAAGAATGGCACAATGGCACAGTGCACTTAAGTACAATCTCACAAGTGCTCAAATTGCCAGCCTCGTGAACTGACAACTATAAATCTACTTTGGCCCACCCCTGTATTTATTTATTTATTTATTTATTTATTATATATATATATATATATATATATATATATATATATATATATATATATATATATATATATATATATACATACATCCATCCATCCATTATCCAACCCGCAACATCCTAACTACAGGGTCACGGGGGTCTGCTGGAGCCAATCCCAGCCAACACAGGGCGCAAGACAGGAAACAAACCCCAGGCAGGGCGCCAGCCCACCGCAGGGCACACACCATGCACACACTAGGGACAGTTTAAAATCACCAATGCACCGAACCTTCATGTCTTTGGACTGTGGGAGGAAACCCACGCAGACACGGGGAGAACATGCAGACTCCACGCAGGGAGGACCCGGGAAGCAAACCCAGGTCTCCTAACTGTGAGGCAGCAGGGCTACCACTGCGCCACTGCAGCGCTTAAATACATGTGATTCCACGCCAGACCAGGGGGTGGCGAAGTGCACTAATTTTCCCTCTCAATCTTTTGCAGACCATTCTAGGGAAATCCCGCCCCGCTCTGGGGCAGCCTATGACATCACGTCCGGTTCCGGTGTTGATGACATCACTTCCTTCGCTGGCCTTTAAAACTGCCATCTTTTCTCAGGAGAGGCAGTTCTGTTTTGGACTCTGTTGAATAAACATGTCTCTATTTTTGAATCAGTTTTGCAGCTGGGAACTATTAAATGGGTGGCTGCCCCAACCCTTCGCAATGTCTCATGGTCGTTATTGTGACAATATATATATATATATATACATACGAGGTGTGATCAAAAAGTACAGTGAATGTTGATGCAGAGCACCAATCCAAGAGCAACACAAAACAATTCAATGCAGGTTCTGACAGGCCCATCCTAGAGCCTAGTTGGTGAGAAGTTTCAACTCGTTTGATATCGTCAGTCGTTTGTGAACCACTGTTGAGTTCAAGTGTGTTTTTCAAGTTTGTCATTAATAATGGATATCGAGCAACGCATGAACATGAAATGTTGTTTCAAATTCCAAACAGCTATGGAAACCCACCAGATGTTAAAATCGGTTTATGGTAACACCGCACCGACAATCATGACTGTTTACAAGTGGCTTGATCGGTTTTGTAATGGATCTGACTCGGTTGAAGACGAGAAAAGATCAGGACGTCCTTCAACATCAATAACCGAGGAAAATGTTGAAACGGTTTCATTCTTCATCATGAGAATGCTCTCTTGTCACACATCCCTTCTAGTACGACAATTTCTGTCAAATAAAAACATTATGCTGTGTCCGCATCCACCTTATTCGCTGGATCTGGCACCGTATGACTTCTGGCTGTTCCCTAAATTGAAAATGACCATGAAAGGCAAACGATTTCAATCCATTGAGGACATCCAGGCAGCCATGACAGCCCAACTAAAGACACTCTCAAAAGAAAACTTCCAGAACTGCTTCGCAAAGTGGCAGGAGTGTTGGGATAAGTGCGCTCAAAGTGGAGGAGAGTATTTTGAGGGTGACTAGCAGTTGTAAATCTTTTACTGCAATAAACGTTTCTTTTTTAAAATATTCAATGTATTTTATGATCACACCTCATATATATATACAGGGTATATAGACATATCTTCTTATATAATACACTATCGTGGCTGTTTGTTTGTCTGTTCAGGATTTTAAATCACCTGTAGCTCGCAAACCGTTTGACCGATTGACCCGAAATTTGGTACACATATGCTACGTGACCTCTGCTATCTGCTTTCAGGGTGATGATTGACCTCCAAGGTTATTCCTCTTTTTATTTTTATTTTATTGTAGAATCAACTCTTGGCAGTGGCCAGCAGGGCGGCGGTGTGGCGTATGCGTATGGGCGCCGTTCTAATTCCCTACCACCTTCGCCGTCACTTCCCCTACCTCTTCATATCTTAAATCATTCTCGAGGCAGATTGAATACTTAAGTGCCAGCTTAAGTGAAAAATTAAGGAAAACGTACAAGTAATTGCAACACAAACACCGACTTAATCAGTTTTAATGTGAAAAGGTGCCGACGGAAGAAGAGGAGAAGCGGGTCGCTAGGGTGGGGAAAAGAAGATTTGCTCAGGAAGGAACAAGCACATCAACCTCTGAGCAAACGAATGCTAAACGTACAGAGGAAGAGGAGGAAAACCAGGAATGCTCAAGTCAAGTGGATTCACTGCACGTTATCGTTATAGCAGTGTGTCGTCACTGGTATATATATATATTATATATATATATATATATATATATATTCATTGCATTCGTAGTCTGTGTCACAATCTGATTGTATGGGTGGTTACCTACCAGGTAACGCTTGTGGTTGGTCAGCAAGTCAGCTAACATCTGCCACGGTGCCCTCATTTCAGTTGCGAGAAGCAGATCATAGAATGGTTGAAATAGTTTATATATATATATATATAGAGGGTGTCCATAAAGTCTGTGTATATATATATATATATATATATATATATATATATATATATATATATATATATATATATATATATATATATATATATATATATATATATATATATATATATATATATATTGTAAAAGATGGGCTGGCATCCAGACTGGGATAGTGCATGGTTCATTACTTGGATGGGATGCTGCTGTACTGAATGGTCAAGAAGAAAGGCACCAGGTGGTTGGCAGGAGCTGACAACCTTGGAGTAAATATGCTGGTGACCCAGCAGGGATGGACCAAAGCTCCTTACCTGACCAGAAGTCCAATGTAATTGAGGAACAGGGGAAGACGATGAATTCAGGTCAGTGACTCCTCCGAACGGCTAAATGGCAGCATACCCAGGCTGGGATTTCCACACAGACACCTGCAGGGCATGCTGGGATCTGTAGTCCCATGGGGCGGCCCTGTTGGGTTCCATGAGGGAGCTGCTAGGATTAGTAATGCGTACTTTGTGGGGCACCTGTTTCATGCGTAGACGTTTGTATATAAGATACCGTAGTACTCCATGCAAGCCTGGTGAGCATGGGGTCCCAGTGAAAATGCAAAGAATTAGAGGGAGAAACAAATGACAGTCAGTAACCCCATCTCCATTTCCCCCTGTTGTCTGAAAGTGAAGCGATCGTGGACGTGAATTCCGGGAATCAAGTGTGCTCTGCCCCTTCCAGCCATTCAAGGCATGAGGACGACACAGACCGGATAAAGACTGTCACTCATCAGACCACCTCTGAGGAGGAACAATCAAAAGGCGACGTGAAGTGCTCACAAATCATTCAACCTTACTTTTAACATCTGGACCTGGCAAATAAACTTTTTTCGAGTTTCCCAGATGGATCTCCAAATCTTGGACGTCCGCGTGTAACTTCTCTCACACAGAATGAGTGAGAACATTCATACTTCATGCAAACAACACCGAGGCTGCAGTCGGAACTCGGGTGAGGAATTGACGAATGGCTTTCTGACATGTCCTCACTTCATGAGTAAGTCTGGCGAATGGAGATTTTTGCCCCCCTGAATAAATTCACCTCTGTCTAAGGCGTGAGTCACGCTCTGTAGGGGCACTGCCATGACGGTTGAGTGCGTTACAATGCGAGGACTCATTCTTCAAAGCAAACGACCACTCTGACCATAAATCACA
>NC_041406.2:84559732-84579732 GCF_900747795.2 Erpetoichthys calabaricus
GATAGAGATTAATATATATACTGTATATATATACACAAAGAGAAGTGAATGTATGCTTTTTTGCACACTTGAAGTGAACTTTACATTTCTCAGTAAATGCAGGCACCACCTGGCAGACGCTCGTTACTCTAATCTTTTCAATTTGACGCGAATTGTAGGGACTCAGCATTGCCGCCAAGAAAAATCCTTCCTGTCTGAGGATGTCTTTCTCATCTTGACATCTTCCCCTGCATGGCCAATTACGGTTGATCTTAAAGAAATAAGACACCTAATTTACAAAAAAAAAAAAAAAGTCGAAAACAAAGGAGGCTCCGGTGAAGAATAGCGATGGTGCTGCCCGTCGCTCAGTCTCGCCAGGCTGTTTACTGTTAGTGCAAGTTCAGGCTGCTCCTTAAGAGGCCCAGGCAGCTGTCCAATCAGTCCAGATGTAAAACTGTTCCCAATCAGGAGGGAATTCCCTTTTGTCTGAGTCACACTGAGGCTTTCCCTTCACACCCACCCCATACAAAAACTCACATGCAGAAAAATGTGAATAAACATGCCCATGCGAAAAAAAAAAAAAGGTGTTTGTGCCAAGAAGAGCAAGCGAGACGGAGACGAAGAAGAAGGAGAAGGAGAAGGAGAAGGAGAAGCTATAAATGAAGTAGCAGTAAACACGTACTTCCTGAGGAGCAGCTTTTAAGAAATGGTGCACAAGAAATGTTAGTTGCTAAATTTAAACCTGGCACATGGGCAAGTGCCCATAGTGTAATTATTGCCGGGTAGTTTTTATGCTGTCCACTGATCTTTGTGCGTTTTCTTCTCTGTCTCTTGGTTTTCTTCTCACCATCCCCTATGTCATGATCTGAGTTGTATTTTTATTTTTTAGCATTCGTTCCACTGGCCATTTTTGGGGAAGCCAAAGGAACACAATGGGTTAGTCGCTTTTTGCTAGCAGCCTGGCATGATCTCGTGCTGCTCTGGTCTTAGTACAGATGTGGACAAATGTGTTGGTCCCCTGACAGCTCATTGAACAAGTGCTGCATGCCCCCTGAAAAGTGATTGTCCCCTGTGCACCTGCATGTCTTTGACATGTCATTGAGTAAAGCTAAGCAAGTGTGACAAGAGATCAAGTGTTTCTTATTCGAGAAAGAGATTCTAAAATGGCCCATTTGACACATTTGTTGGTACCTCTAGTAAAGACCCTAAATCTGGGGTCTGCCAACTCCAGTCCTAGAAGGTCTCAGTAGCTACAGGTTTTCATTCTAACCCTTTTCTTAATTAGTGACCTGTTTTTACTGCTAATTAACTTCTTTTGAATTCATTAACTGACTTGCTCTTGAAGACTCCGACTCCTTAATTGCTTCTTGTTCTTTAATTAGCAGCCAAATGATAACGAGATACAAAATGAACCAAAATATGTCCAGCAAACTGTCACTATCATACATACAATATCTGAAAATAAAGAAAGGTGAAGGTCTCAGGGATGTTGATCTGCTCACGTCACCAAAACATTTGACCAGTGCTCTTAGAAAAGAGAAAATCAACAATTTTCGGAAATGTCTGCTATTGCAAAAGCCATGGAGTTAAAAAACGGGTTTAATGAACAACAAGACTCCGCGCCTAATTGAGCAACTGGTTGGAGTGAAATTGGTTGGAGTTTGAGGCCCTGACTCAGTTGGTCTTCTCTTGGCTCCCTCACTTCACATTTCATTTCTCTTTGGGTGCCACTTAAGGAAAGGAATGAAGCAAATCAGAGGAACGATGAGGAAATTCAGGGGAACAAATCTTAACAAATCAAGTCAGTTAAACTTAATTCAAAAGAAGTTAATTAGCAGCACAAACATTGCACTAATTAAGAAAAGGGTTAGAATGAAAACCTGCAGCCGCTGCAGCCCTCCAGGTCCGGAGTTGGGGACCCCTGCCCTAAATAATTGGATCTTTAGTGATTTTCCAAAACTCGCTGTTTTCTTGAATTCGTATCACACACACACACACGTGTCTCCAATGGTGCATTCAGTCATTTGGCTGATTTCAATGGAGAAAAGTCGTCCATCCGCTGTTTGGCATCCCACACTGAACATGGAGCCGAGAAAGCAAAGGAGGGAGTTGTGTGAGGAGATCAGAAAGAAAATGACAGACAAGCATGTCAAAGCCAAAGGCTAGAAGACCATCATCAAGCAGCTTGATGTTCCTCTGACAACTGATACAAATCTTATCAAGACGGTAGCCAACCTCCCTGAATGCAACCGCAAGAGAAGACGGATAAAGAGAATGGAAGACAAAAAGCCCAGGACACCCTCCAAAGAGGGTCAAAGTCCAATATCATTAACAGTGAGATTATAGTACAGAATTATTGTCCTGTGATCTTGCTGTGTTGTCTTTAAATATGACTTAATTATTGCATTAACAGTGTTATTATTCATTATAATAGCATTATTGTCATATTGTGTTGTTTTGTAACATCATTATTGCCTTGTTGTGTAGTATAAGGTGTTTATTGCATTAACAGTGAGATTATAGTACAGCATTATTGTCATGTGGTGTTGTGTTGTCTTTTAATATAAGTTAATTATTGCATTAGCAGTGATATTATACAGTATAATAGCATTATTGTCATGTTGCATTGTAGTGTAATATCATTATTGCTTGGTTGTTTAATAAAAGACGATTCTTGTATTAACAGTGATATTGTATTATAGCAGTACTGCTGTGTTGTACTGTTGTGTTATCGTTTAATGTCACATGATTATTGCTGTGTTGTTTAGTATAAGGTGATTATTGCATGAACAGTGATATTATAGTACAGCATTATTGTCAGTTATTGTCATGTTGTGTTGTTGTTGAATGTAAGATTGTTATTGCATTAACAGTGAAATGATATTACAGCATTATTGTCCTGATGTGTTGTTGTTTAATGTCACATGATTATTGCCTTGTCATTTAATGTAAGATGATCATTGAATTAACAGTGAGATTATAGTATAGCATTATTGTCATATGGTGTTGTGTTGTCTTTTAATATGAGTTAATTATTGCATTAGCATTGATATTATACAGCATGATAGCATTATCGTCATGTTGCATTGTAGTGTAATATCATTATTGCTTGGTTGTTTAATATAAGATCATTCTTGTATTAACAGTGATATTATATTATAGCATTATTGTCATGTTGTTTTGTTGTGTTGTCTTTTAATATAACTAAATTATTGGATGAACAGTGATATTACGCAGAATGATAGCATTATTGTCATGTTGCGTTGTTGTGTAACATCATTATTGCTTGGTTGTTTAAAATAAGATGATTCTTGTATTAACAGTGATATTATATTAAAGCAGTACTGCTGTGTTGTCCTGTTGTGTTATCATTTAATATTACATGATTATTTCCTTGTTGTGTAGTATAAGGTGATTATTGCATGAACAGTGATATTATAGTATAGCATTATTGTCATGTGGTGTTGTGTTGTCTTTTAATATGAGTTAATTTTTGCATTAGCAGTGATATTACACAGTATAATAGCATTATTGTCATGTTGTGTTGTTGTGTAATATTGGCTTGGTTGTTTAATATAAAATGATTCTTGTATTAACAGTGATATTATATTATAGCAGTACTGCTGTGTTGTCCTGTTGTGTTATCATTTAATATCACATGATTATTGCCGTGTTGTGTAGTATAAGGTGATTATTGCATGAACAGTAATATTATATTATAGCATTATTGTCATGTTGTGTTGTTGTGTTGTCTTTTAATATAACTAAATTATTGGATGAACAGTGATATTACGCAGAATGATAGCATTATTGTCATGTTGTGTTCTTGTGTAATATCATTATTGCTTGGTTGTTTAATATAAGATCATTCTTGTATTAGCATTGGTAATATATTAAAGCAGTACTGCTGTGTTGTCCTGTTGTGTTATCATTTAATATCACATGATTATTGCCTTGTTGTGTAGTATAAGGTGATTATTGCATGAACAGTGAGATTATAGTATAGCATTATTGTCATGTGGTGTTGTATTGTCTTGTAATATGAGTTAATTTTTGCATTAGCAGTGATATTACACAGTATAATAGCATTATTGTCATGTTGTGTTGTTGTGTAATATTGGCTTGGTTGTTTAATATAAAATGATTCTTGTATTAACAGTGATATTATATTATAGCAGTACTGCTGTGTTGTCCTGTTGTGTTATCATTTAATATCACATGATTATTGCCGTGTTGTGTAGTATAAGGTGATTATTGCATGAACAGTAATATTATATTATAGCATTATTGTCATGTTGTTTTGTTGTGTTGTCTTTTAATATAACTAAATTATTGGATGAACAGTGATATTACGCAGAATGATAGCATTATTGTCATGTTGTGTTCTTGTGTAATATCATTATTGCTTGGTTGTTTAATATAAGATCATTCTTGTATTAGCATTGGTAATATATTAAAGCAGTACTGCTGTGTTGTCCTGTTGTGTTATCATTTAATATCACATGATTATTGCCTTGTTGTATAGTATAAGGTGATTATTGCATGAACAGTGAGATTATAGTATAGCATTATTGTCATATGGTGTTGTGTTGTCTTTTAATATGAGTTAATTTTTGCATTAGCATTGATATTATACAGTATGATAGCATTATTGTCATGTTGCGTTGTTGTGTAACATCATTATTGCTTGGTTGTTTAATATAAGATGATTTTTGTATTAGCATTGGTAATATATTATAGCAGTACTGCTGTGTTGTCCTGTTGTGTTACCATTTAATGTCACATGATTATTGCTGTGTTGTGTAGTATAAGGTGATTATTGCATGAACAGTGATGTTATATTATAGCATTATTGTCAATTATCGTCCTGTTGCGTTGTCGTTTATTGTAACGTGATTATTGCATTATCAGTGGTATTGCATCATAGCTTTGTTGTCATGTTGCGTTGTTGTGCTGTCGTTTAATATAACTTGATTCAGTATATTATACCATTTTTCTAATGTCACATTGTGGCCAGTAACATCATCTGATAAAACAGCTTTTAACTGCTCCTTTAATCTGCCCGTCAGTGTTATTACTTTTGAACCGAGTCCTTACAGCAAAGGAGTAAATCACATTACGGTTCAAAAAGTAACACTTTGTGCGGTGAGCTCAGCGCCCGAGCACAGACTAATTAGAACGTCTCTCATGGCGTTATCGTAAAGGACCTGTGCTCTTTTTGTTTGTTTGTTTGTTTTATTTTCGACATTCCTCTCTGGGGATTCCCTCCGGGATGACTCACTGGCTCTCCAGCCCTGGACTCCCAAGTAAACACAGGCAGCCTTTGTCATCCTGACCCCAGAGGGAGCGCCGGCGTGGCCCTGTTGAGAGTTTAACAAATAAACAACTCGACCTTCTCGCGGCTGCGTCTTGACCATTATGACATGAAAGAAAATTGCAGTTGCCCACTTTACAGACGAGACCAGAGCTGTGACTCTAACTGGTGAGGAATGAAAAGATTTTGCCTTAAATAAATTCACTTTCCTTTTGGTTTTTTTTCAGGGTCTCTGGAATGACCGACACGCCAGCAACTTGTTAAAAAGTAGATTTGTATTTCTGGAAGGTGTTTATTGGAAAACATTTTGGAAAATGAATGGACGGCTTAACCTTAGATTCTGGCAGTGATGAAGCCTGCCACCATTCCACAAGGCGGTAGTCACTGAATGTTATGCAGAATTCCAGCTTTTTGTTTCTGTTTTTTTTCCAAGGAAGGTCTAACCTTCGGCTCCAAAGGAAACAGAAGCAGCACACCGGTGGTGGCTCCGCTTAGGGAGCGGTTCAGTCTCAGTAGGTCATTCCTGCACATTTTCTCGATCACGAGGAGCTATGGTGGCTCAGTGATTAGTGCACTACCGCCGAACAGATCCAATCCTCTGGGTTCAAATCTCATGCCTGGATGCGTGGAGTTTCCATGCTCTCCCTCGTCCCCCTACAGCACCCTCAAAGACATGTGTGTTAGAATAACTGGCAAATCGAAATTGGGCCGTGGGGTACACTGGCACCCCATCCAGAGTTTTTTTCCTGCCTCATACTGCTGCTGGAATCTGGATGAAGTGGTTTGAGTAAGTTACATCACGTCATAAAAGACTGGGATTGTGTACGTGCAATGAGATTCCTGCTTTGCACCCGATACCGCCAGGACAGGCTCACGCCCTTAGTGATCTGAAAATGGAGTTATGTCACAGAATCAGCCTACATTATCACAGGCGGTGTGGCACAAGGCTAAGGCTTTGGATTTTTTGGACTTCAAACCCTGAGGTTGTGGGTTCAAATCCTGATACGGACCATAAGCAAGTCACTTCACCTGCCTGAGCTCAACTGGTTCATTAAAAAAAGAGAAATGTAATTGGTTCAATTTTAAATGTTCTATGTAAAGCACTGTGGTGGTATCAGGGTGTTGGGCTGCTTCTCTGCAGCAGGCCCAGGAAGGCATCTGAGGCTACCTGTCCATCTCAGTATATCATATTCTCCTGAAGGTTTTGTCAGTGGTCAACCCAAAAAGCCTCCTTTGCTGTTCTCAAAATTCAGACATTGCTGCACTTCTGCTACAGGAATGTAAGTCCTACCTGCCCCTCTCAATAAAACATATTCTCATGATGACTTTGTCAGTGGTTGACCCAAAAAGCTTCCTAAATGTGCCATATTCGGTGGTTCCCAGAATCCAGATAATGCTACATCCTTGCCGCAGACCCAGAGGTCTTGCCTATCCATCTCAATATATCAAATTCTCCCGGACAGAAGCAAACCTGCCATCTCAATATATCATATTCTGGTGGTTGACCCGAAAGGCCTCCTAGAGGTTCTATAATTGGTTGCTCCCAGAATCCTGACCCTGCTACACTTCTGCTATTGGAACACAAGTCCTCCCTGCCCCTCTCAATATAACATATCCACCTGATGACTTTGTAAGTGGACAGCCTGTCTAAATCCATCCATCCATCCATTATCCAACCTGCTATATCCTAACTACAGGGTCACGGGGGCCTGTCCAACTCAATATTTCATATTCTCCTGATGACTTTGCCAGTGGTTGGCTTAAAAACCTTCCTAAATGTGCTATATCCTGTGGTTCCCAGAATCCAGATAATGCGATATCTTCGCCATAGCCCCAGAGGTCCTGCCTGTCCTTTTCAATATAACAAATTCTCTTGATGACATTGCCAGTGGTTGACCTAAAAAGCTTCCTGAACATTCCTTTACTGTATATACTTTTGTTCCCAGAATCCAGATAATGCTATATCTTTGCCATGGCCCCGGAAGTCCTGCCTGACCTTCTCAGTATAACCTCTTCTACTGGACATTTACAAACCTGTCCATCTCAACATAACATATTCTCGTGGTTGATCAAAAAGGCCTCCTAAAGGTAGTATAACCTGTTGCTCCCAGAAACCTGACCCTGCTACACTTCTACCATTGGAACGGAAGTCCTACCTGTCCGTCTCAATGTATCCTATTCTCCTGATGAGTTTGCCAGTAATTGACCTCAAAAGCTTTGTAAACGTGCTATATCTTGTAGTTCCCAGAATCCAGATAATGCTACATCTTTGCCACGGCCCCAGAGGTCCTGCCTGTCCATCTCAATATAACAAATTCTTCTGGATAGTGGAAAATCTGCCCATCTCAAAATATCATATTCTCTTGATGACTTTGTCAGTGATTGACCCAAAAGGCCTCCTAAAGGTATTATAACATTGATGATCCCAAAATCCAGACCCTACTACACTTCTCCCATAGGAACAGAAGTCCTTCATGCACCTCTCCCTATAAAATATTCACCTGACAACTCTGTAAGTGGACAACCTGTCCACCTCAATATGTCATATTCTCCTGATGACTTTGCCAGTGGTTGACCTCAAAAGTTTCCTGAACATGGTATATACCCTGTTGTTCCCAGAATCCAGATAATGCTATATCTTTATCATAGGCCCTGTAGTCCTGCTTGTCTGTCTCAATATTTCAAATTCCCCTGATGACTTTGCCAGTGGTTGACCCAAAAGACCTCCTAGAAGTAATGTAACCTGTTGTTCTCAGAATCCTGACCCTGCTACCTGCCCCATTCAATATAACATTTTCACCTGAGAACTTTGTCAATGGCCGACCTGTCCATCTTGATATAAACGTTCTACTGATGACTTTGCCAGCGGTTGACCCAAAAAGCCTCCTAAAGGTATTATAATTTGATGATCCCAAAATCCAGACCCTACTACACTTCTCCCATAGGAACAGACGTCCTACCTGCACCTCTCAGTATATCATATTCACCTGACGACTTTGTAATTGGACAACCTCTCCGTCTCAATACATCATATTCTTCTGATGACTTTGCCAGTGGTTAACCTAAAAAGCTCCCTGAACATTCTATATCCTGTTGTTCCCAGAATCCTGATAATGCTATATCTTTTAATAGGCCCGGAAGTCCTGCCTGACCTTCTCAAAATAACGTATTCTCCTGACGACTTTACCCAAAGGACCTCCCAGAGGTATTATAACTTGATGCTCCCAATATCCACACCCTACTACACTTCTGCTATAGGAACAGCAGTCCTACCTGCCACACTCAGTATAACATATTCACCTGATGACTTTGTCAGTGGCCATCTTATCCATCTCAGTATAACATAGCCTCCTAATGTCACACTTGTCACATCCAAAAGTGAATGAACAGTAATGGCTGTCCTTATTAAAGCAGCATGGCAGTGGTTATTGCCGTGACCCCCTGCTCCACGGATCCAGGTTTCCATTCTTTTTCGGCTCACTACTTGCCCTGTGTCCGTGTTGGTCCCCCAGTCCTCTCATTCCCTTTCACATCCCAAAGTAAAGCTGGCTATTCCAGTACTGTCACTTAATCGGCCTGAATGTGGGTGTGTGTGTCAATGCCCGCCCAGGGTTTTCTTGCTGGTGAGTGCCCGACGCTGTCATCATGGGCTACAAGCTCCCCGTCACCCTGTTCATAAACAGAGAGTCTCGTGTCAGAACCTGTGCAATCATCCCCTCCATGAAGGTCTCTAGATTACTTACTGCCATGTTCTGCTAGTCTGACAGCAGGCCCGTGTGTTTCCATTTGATGGCAGAAGCTCAGGTATTCGCTTTGGGAGAAATGGCGCTGCTTACTGTTACATTCACTGTGAGCAAAATTAAAAAGATTGTAATATTACTAAATGTTAATCTGCTTTTTGAATTATGTAATTTGATCAGAAGAAGACGGACAATTAACGGTGCCCCAGGCAGCCAAGATCACGTTAGCCATAAGGAACATCCTGTGCCAACTCTTTTGTCCTAAATATGAATATGAAACATCGACAACAGGACCCCTAATGCTCGGTGTGTTCTTCTCAGTCAGATAATCGAGTTAGTTAGTCGGCTAACTGAGCCGCTGAAGTGGCCGTCCTCTTGGGACTTCCCTTCAGTCTGAGTCTGTTAACGTCGAAAGGCTCTCGGCACATTAACAAGGACAGCGGAGAGTCAATTGCAGACTCTCTGGAGCGCACTAATGCTGAGGGTTAATCAGTCAAAATGTCAGAGCTCCAAAGTGGTTAGAGTTGCTTCTCCTAAGGCGGGCTGCACGGAAGGAGAAGGCGGGGGAGTGCAGGGGTGTTTCCATGGCTTGCTTGCTATGGAATCCAAAGCTCATGCCAACTTTGGGGAAACCCGCTTCCAAAACAACAGAACTCTCGTCTCACAGCTCACTTGTGCCTGCTCATTAGATCTCAGACGACCAAGAAGCACTGCGTGGCTTTTTCAGGACTAGGCAAATAGGCAGGATTGTTAGGTTTTTTAAGTATATTATTAAAACTGAAAAATTCCAACATAAGTAAATGCCATTCAAATAAATGTGCTTTATTTAATATAGCAACTTTCACAGTGAACATGTCCTCAGAACACTCCATGTACAGTGCCCTCCAGAGTGTTTGGTGCAAAGACCCATTTTACTTTGAGTTATTTCTCTCCTACACAGTTTAAAATTACAAATCAAACAATTCAGAAGTGACTGATGTGCATATTGCAGACTTTCATTTAAGGGTGTTTGCATACATTTCGATCACACTTTTTAAAGATGGGCATTACTGCAAATGTTTGTGACGTGCCATCTGTTAGAATGACAAATGTAATGCATATGTCTCTGTTGCATGCCATTTGGTATGGGATTCGGAAAGGCACTTGTTAATGTTTGTTATGCACCATCTATTTGGATGACAAATGTAATGGATGTTACTATTACAAGTGTTTGTGATGCACCATCTGTTGGAATGAGAAATGTAATGCATATGTCTGTTGCATGTCATTTGGTATGGATTTGGAAAGGCACTAGTTAATATGTCTTATGCACCATCTGTTTGGATGACAAATGTAGTGCATGTTACTATTACAAGTGTTTGTGATGCACCCTCTGTTGGAATGAGAAATGTAATGCATATGTCTCTGTTGCATGCCATTTGATATGAGATTCGGAAAGGCACTTGTTAATGTTGGTTATGCACCATCTATTTGGATGACAAATGTAATGGATGTTACTATTACAAGTGTTTGTGATGCACCATCATTTGGAATGAGAAATGTAATGCATATGTCTCTGTTGCATGTCATTTGGTATGGGATTTGGAAAGGCACTAGTTAATATTTCTTATGCACCATCTGTTTGGATGACAAATGTAATGCATGTTACTATTACAAGAGTTTGTGATGCACCATCTGTTGTAATGACATACTCTATGTCTCCGTTATATGCCATTTAGTACAGGATTCGTAAAAGCAGTGTTAATGTTTTTGATGCGCTGTCTGTTGGAATGATAAATGCAGTTCATACTCCTCTGCTATGCACCATTTGCTTTGGGATTTGTAAAACCAGTGTTAATGTTTATGATGGCCCTCGGTTGAAATGCTAAATGCAATGCATATGTCTCTGTTATATGCCATTTGGCATGGGATGTGTAAAAGCTATGTCAATGTTTGTGATGCGCCACCTATTGGAATGACAAAAGCAATGTATTTTATTAATAAAAATGTTTGTGATGTGCCATCTATTGGAGTGACAAGTGCAATTTATTTGAATACTACAAATGTCTGTAATGTGCTATCTGTTGGAATGACAGATGCAATACATGTAACTCTGTTATACACCATTTGGTTTGGGATTCATAAAAGCGGAGTTAATGTTTGTGATGCACCATCTGTTGGAATGACAAATGCAAGGTGTTTTATTACTATAAATGTTTGTGATGCTCCATCTGTTGGAATGACAGAGACATTAGCAACCAGCTGGGCACACAGACATTTGTCCTTTTATTAAGGTTGACTCTTATTATATGTGTATTTGTACCTTGTTAGCATATTTAAGATTATAATTATTCTTGTTAGGTGTATATTTGCTCATTTTTATGTATGCTTTTGTAACCCTTCAATGTCCTTTGGGATTAATGCAGTTTCTGTGTATTTATTTAAACCTGACATTTTCTGCTTATCAGTCTTTAAATATGCAAGTTATTGACCTGTCACTTCTCCTTTCCATCCAAGATGAACAAGAAATAAAAAGAAAATCCCCCACCCTGTTTCCAGCTCCAAGTTGACCGAGGGCAGCTGTTACTAAACCAGCAATGGGACTTTTTGAAGAGTTAAAAGCATAACAAAACCTTGTAGACAAACCTGGGCACTGGGTGCAGAATTGCAACGTGACGCACACTCACCTGGGGCCTTCTCCACAAAGATCACTTTGGAGTCAGAAAGGAAGTTGTGTCCATTCAGAACCATCTTCTTTCCTCCAGTGACTGCAAAGCTGTCCAGAGTCTGTTTCTCCACCAGTGGAAGCTCTTGGGCCGATCTCTGGGCTGTAAGGAGCACAAATGACCTCCTTTCAATCGACATTCTCTTTTAATATCGCCTGCTCCAGCACAACCTTTACCCCCTAATTTTTCCCTTCATATTTATAAACCTGTCAACATGGAGGGATGCAACCATAATAAAAACACTGCTAATCCAAAAGGCTTTCTGCATCACTTGCTGGTATTTATTTAATTGGAGACGGCATGTATGTGTTTAAATAATTACATGTTATTGGAAACAGATGCTGGATGGAAAATGGGGCTCTTTAGACAGTTTAAGGAAGGAAAAGGTTAAACGTGTCATTGACGGAAGGCAGCAGGTGCTAAATGTCTTATGAGCAGGGGCAGGGACCAGTGGACTCTGATTGCAGCCCCCCACAGACCCCCTATGAGGCAGTGTAAAGCACAAACTGAAAAAAAAAGAGAACTAGGAGACGTCTCTGCTTCTTAAGAACTTTGAGCTCTTCAGTAGCAGACGCGTCTTCATCCTAAATGCGGCAAATCTGTAATTTATTAAAGTGGCATCAAACATGGAGAGGAAAAGTGCAACGAAAAGAGACTGGGAGTTTATAAGGGGCAAAGATACCATGGCACGAGCAGGGCAAGTGGAGCACACGCAGCAACAATCAGCATTGGGCTTAACGTGCCAATCACTGTGATAGGTGGTCTCTTTAACATTTACCAGAGGAAAAATATGAGGGGGATAATTTATAAAATAATCAATAATTATACCTGGATAACACATCTCTCTGTCTACCATATAGTGCCTTTACTATATAAGTATCTGTTTAATAAGCTCTGTTTTTATCCATCTATATACTTAGTATATAGCATCTTTCATATCTATCTATCTATCTATCTATCTATCTATCTATCTATCTATCTATCTATCTATCTATCTATCTATCTATCTATCTATCTATCTATCTATCTATCTATTATATAGTGCCTTTCACATCTATCTATCTATCTATCTATCTATCTATCTATCTATCTATCTATCTATTATATAGTACCTTTCATATCTATCTAACTGTCTATCTATTATATAGTGCCTTTCTCATCTATCTATCTATCTATCTATCTATCTATCTATCTATCTATCTATCTATCTATCTATCTATCTATCTATCTATCTATCTATCTATCTATCTATCTATTATATAGTGCCTTTCATATCTATCTATCTATCTATCTATCTATCTATCTATCTATCTATCTATCTATCTATCTATCTATCTATCTATCTATCTATCTATCTATTATATAGTGCCTTTCATATCTATCTATCTATCTATCTATCTATCTATCTATCTATCTATCTATCTATCTATGATATAGTGTCTTTCATATCTATCTATCTATCTATCTATCTATCTATTATATAGTGCCTTTCATATCTATCTATCTATCTATCTATCTATCTATCTATCTATCTATCTATCTATCTATCTATCTATCTATCTATCTATCTATTATATAGTGCCTTTCATATCTATCTATCTATCTATCTATCTATCTATCTATCTATCTATCTATCTATCTATCTATCTATCTATCTATCTATCTATGATATAGTGTCTTTCATATCTATCTATCTATCTATCTATCTATCTATCTATCTATCTATCTATCTATCTATCTATCTATCTATCTATCTATCTATCTATCTATCTATCTATCTATCTATCTATCTATCTATCTATCTATCTATCCTCACAGGTGGCGCAGTGGTAGTGCTGCTGTTTTGCAGTAAGGAGACTGTGGAAGATTGTGGGTTCGCTTCCTGGTTCCTCCCTGTGTGGATAGCGCTTTGAGTACTGAGAAAAGCGCTATATAAATGTAATGAATTATAATTATTATTATTATTATTATCTATCTATCTATCTATCTATCTATCTATCTATCTATCTATCTATCTATCTATCTATCTATCTATCTATCTATCTATCTATCTATCTATCTATCTATCTATCTATCTATCTATCTATCTATGTCTTACAGCTGTTCCAAAGCTCCAACAACTCCCGATACTCCAAACAGTAAATCATGGAGGTGCCCGTTATGGAGTACCAGTGAGTGTCGGCCCACTTCAAGCGTTGGTCTTAAGGCCTTCTTTTCTAGTTGGTTACTACAAATAGAGGACAGAGGACTATAGGAGACATTCTCAGTCATGATAAAAGAAGGCCGGCTAGCCAGTGAATGCTGTGATCCATTAATTCCAAGGCTGACGTTTTTTAAATCATCTTCATATCAGAAGCCCAAGTGAGTTGTTAAAATCGAAGCTTAAAATGCAGTGCTGAGAAACCTAATAATAATAATAATAAAAATAAATGGAACTCATCCCATAACCCTAGTCCAGCAGCTTTAGGTGCAAGGAAGAGGTCAACCTGGTCAAGGTACCAATCCATCATAACAGCACTTTCAGTGTTATTGTATGTTGAGCTGACACCTTTATCTAAGGTGCTTCATAAGCAAAAACAATGAGACAAATATTCAAATGCAAAGCCAGGAGCAGGAACACAAATATTCAAATCCGGAGGCACAAGCAGAGACACAAATTTGTGAATGCTGATGTAGAATACCAGACCTTTAGAAATATGCAAAGTGAACTTGTTTACTGCAACTGAAAAACAAGCAACTAGGATTTAATGGAATGTCCTTGGAGAACACGTACAGTCCAGAGCCCCAAGGTGCTTCACTGAGCGTAAAGGGTCTGAATACTTGTGTCAATTTGCAATGATTTTAATACATTTCCAAGAATTTCAAAAATGTTATTTTCTGGGGTATTGAGTGTTTGCTTGATGAGGGATAAATGTTTCAGCCTATTGAATTCATACAGTACTGCTCTCTCTACAATTTGCAAGTCATTAAGAATCTCTGTGGTAATCCCTTTAAGATTATTAATTTTTTTGCATGTATAAACTTTAATAAAGTGTAAGTTCAAAGCATTTGCTCTTTCACTGTCTGGATATTCTTGTTCATCTTTACTGCTCCTAATACTCTTCACCTCCTCCTTGAGTGCTTCTCGACTACTACAACACTGAAAGAATCTCTTTGGGTCATCTTTCACCTTTTCTGCAATATTTTTCTCCACCTGACTTTTAGCCTTCCTAATATCCTTTATAACCGATTCTCTCATATGCTCTGTGGTTAGGGCTGAAGTTGCTAGTCTAATACGCCTTATTCATCTCTTCATGTTTCTCCATTGGAACTTCCTTTTCAGCTTCTAGCTTATCCACTTCAGAGTTTTCTTTAATTTCTTACTGCTTCTAAGTTTTGGGATGATCATGTCCTGCATAATATGTGAAACTATTTTAATAATAATAATAATAATAATAATAATAATAATAATAATAATAATAATAGGTAAGTTTGTAGGTCGTTTGGGTGCATACGCCAATAATGCATAATAATAATAATAATAATAATAGGTAGGTAGGTTGGAAGTATGCACTGATAACAAATAATAATAATAATAGGTAGGTAGGTAGGTAAGTTGGTTGGGAGCATGTGCTGATAATCCATCCATCCATCCATTTTCCAACCCGCTGAATCCGAACACAGGGTCACGGGGGTCTGCTGGAGCCAATCCCAGCCAACACAGGGCACAAGGCAGGAACCAATCCCGGGCAGGGTGCCAACCCACCGCAGATGTGCTGATAATGCATAATAATAATAATAATTATAGGTAGGTAGGTAGGTTGGAAGTATGCACTGATAACAAATAATAATAACAATAATAATAGGTGGGTAGGTAGGTTGGGAGCATGCACTGATAATGCATAATAATAAAAATAATAATAATAAAAAAAAAAAAAAATAATAATAATAATAAAAATAATAGGTAGGTTGGGAGCATGCACTGATGACAAATAATAATAATAATAATAATAATAATAATAATAGGTAAGTTTGTAGGTCGGTTGGGCGCATGCGCCAATAATGCATAATAATAATAATAATAATAATAATAGGTAGGTAGGTTGGGAGCATGCACTGATAACAAATAACAATAATAATAATAATAATAATAATAGGTAGGTAGGTAGGTTGGTTGGGAGCATGTACTGATAATGCATAATAATAATAATAATTATTGGTAGGTAGGTAGGTAGGTTGGAAGTATGCGCTGATAACAAATAATAATAATAATAATAGGTGGGAAGGCAGGTTGGGAGCATGCACTGATAACAAATAATGATAATAATAATAATAATAATAATAATAATAATAATAGGTAGGTAGGTTGGAAGTATGCACCAATAAAAAAAATAAAAAATAAAAACAAAAATAATAATAATAATAATAGGTAGGTAGGTAGGTAGGTAGGTTGGGAGCATGCACTGATAACGCATAATAATAATAATAATAATAATTATAGGTAGGTAGGTAGGTTGGAAGTATGCGCCGATAACAAATAATAATAATAATAATAATAGGTAGGTAGGAAGGTCGGTTGGGAGCATGCACTGATAACAAGTAATAATAATAATAATAAATTACATAGATAGAGAGGAACCACTTTAACCACCACTAATGTGTAGCACCCACCTGGATGATGTGACGGCAGCCATTTTTGTGCCAGTATGCTCACCACACATGAGCTGTTAGGTGGTGAAGGAGAGTCAGTTAGCCAACTAGAGACAGGGGATGATTAGGGGGCCAGAATGACTAGACCGTGGTGGACAATTTAGCCTGGACGTTAGAACACCCCGTACTCTTTTTGAAAGATGGCCAGGGGTCTTTTAATGACCACAGAGAGTCAGGACCTCAGTTTTACGTCACATCTGAAGGACGACACCATTTTTACATCACAGTCTCCCTGTCACTGCACTGGGACATTGGGATCCACATACAGACCCCCTGCTGGCCTCACCAACACCTCTTCCAGCAGCAGCCCAAGCTAATCCTGCCCTACATCTCCTCAACTGTTTCCACAATCAAAAGCCCACACAGATTTACGTAACTTTGTGACGTTTTGCCCCTCCTGCTCTGCAGAATGATAAGACATTTAAGAATCCGTCTACTTACAACACTCGATGGGGTTGGAAGCTGCCTGCAGAGAGATGGTTCGGCCATTAGGTTGACTTATGTGCACCCGGAAGACCATTCGCACCCGAGTGTTTTTGCGACCAATGTCCGTCTCCCCTTTGCGGAGCTCGATATCAGAGTTTCGCAGCTTCAGGATTCCGGCACAATCGATTCTTTCAGAAAAAAAGACACACAAAAAAAAGAAAACCAGGTTTCATGTTAGTAAAAGAATGTGCTTTCTACTTAACTAAAATGCATAGTTGCTCTACAAAAAACATCACACATGATAAGCACAACCATTTTTGTTTAGGTTGAATTATTCTTTTTAATTGAAACTTTCATTTAAACTGGGGGAGTGTGTCCCAGCACTTGCTCTGCAGTCTAACAAATGAACAATGGTGGCTTTTACTTCTCTCGGTAAATCCGAAGGACGCTCATTAC
This sequence comes from Erpetoichthys calabaricus, assembly GCF_900747795.2. Lineage (NCBI taxonomy): Eukaryota > Metazoa > Chordata > Cladistia > Polypteriformes > Polypteridae > Erpetoichthys > Erpetoichthys calabaricus. Next base: position 84,577,042 of record NC_041406.2, read on the forward strand.
TACCCGACAGTCTGTTCAGTGTCTTTACCTGCTGGCTTCAGTTCAATGCATTGGCATGTTGAAAAATTTTAAGTTCTTAATTGAACAAAAAGAATCTCACCAACAGCCCTTTAACAAATTCTGCGCCACCTAAACCTGTTTAGTATGAGATCATCATTAGGGTAAATAATTAATAATAAAACATGAAAAAAGACCTTGCAGATTGTTGGGTTGTAACTCACTTCCACCTTAATGAAAGGATACGTGTCTGTGTGTCTGTCCGGTTGCTCTATCTCTGTCATACCAACAGATAGTAGACCACAAACATTTGTAGTAATGCATTGTAGAACTGCATTGCATTTGTTATTCCAACAGATGGTGCATCACAAACATTAAAACTTCTTTGATCAATCCTATGCCAAATGGCATATAACAGAGACATATGCATACATTTGTCACTCCAACAGATTACAAAAATTACAAAAAAATTTTAAAAATTGCAAAAATTTGTAGTAATAAAATTAATTGAATTTTCCATTCCAACAGACGGCACATCAAAAACAGTAACACTGCTTTTACAAATCCTGTACCAAATTGCATATAACAGAGACATATGCATTGCATTTGTCATTCTAACAGATGGCACATTACAAATACTAACACTGCTTTTACAAATCCCATACCAAATGGCATATAACGGAGACATATGCATTGCATTTGTCATTCTAACAGATGACACATCACAAATACTAACACTGCTTTTGCAAATCCCATACCAAATAGCATATAATGGAGACATATGCATTGCATTTGTCATTCTAACAGATGGCACATCACAAATACTAACACTGCTTTTACAAATCCCATACCAAATGGCATATAACGGAGACATATGCATTGCATTTGTCATTCTAACAGATGGCACATCACAAATACTAACACTGCTTTTGCAAATCCCATACCAAATGGCATATAACGGAGACATATGCATTGCATTTGTCATTCTAACAGATGGCACATCACAAATACTAACACTGCTTTTACAAATCCCATATCAAATGGCATACAACAGAGACATATGCATTGCATTTGTTATTCCAGCAGATGGCACATCACAAACATTTGCAGTCATAAAATTCATTGAATTTATCATTCCAACAGATGGCACATCAGAACATCAACACTGCTTTTGCGAACCCCTACCAAATGGCATATAACTGAGACACATGCATTGCATTTGTTATTCCAGCAGATGGCGCATCACATTTATAGTAATTCATTTTATGACTACAAAAGTTTGTGATGTGCCATCTGTTGAAATGACAAATGCAATACAATTTATTACTACATGCATTACAAGATACATTCCAATAGTTGGTGCACTGCAAATATTAACACTGAAGTCTATGTTGAGGACTTAGATTTCAACTCGTAGTCAAGCTAGTCTACTTATAAAATATTATATTGATTTTCTCAGAAAAAAATAAAATATACACATGTAGGAATTTCTGATGTAGCAATATAATACTTATTGTGTTTTGATAACACTTTATAATAACTTTTTTTAACTTTCATTAAACCTCACAAATATTTAAAATAGATGCATATTTTCAACTTTTGATTATTACTGCCACATGATTGTAAAGATATAAAGTAAAATAACGATATATAATCGACAAGTGTTAGTAGTATACGAATTATCATTTAGTCAGTCAGACGGCCATTATCCAACCCGCTATATCCTAACACTGGGGCACGGGGGTCTGCTGGAGCCAATCCCAGACAACACAGGGCGCAAGGCAGGAAGAAACCCCGGGCAGGTCGCTAGCCAAGTGCAGGGCAGAATTATCATTTATAATTACTTAAATGAATACGAGCTAATAATCTGTTAAGCACTACGCAGTCTTTGTTAAAGGAACACTCCACCTCCAGTGTAAGCTCCGCCCCCTTCTGGTCAGGACGCCTTAAAAGGAGATGACCACTGACCGCGGCGTCTCAGTGGAGTCCATGAAAGACGAGTTCCGTTGTGAGATCCTAGCGACGCCTGCACAGATGAAGGACTCTGTTTATGGCTGAGCAAACTTTTTCGTTCTGCCATTTTGCTTTTTGTTTCTAACGAGCAAATGGAGTTACCAGGGTGGTACCCCAACAATTCTCACAGAGGAACCCCTGGTCAGAACAGTATACATGTAATTTGTTTTGTTTTTTTTAGATGTGACCCCCATGACACCAAGGGGCCTCACGCCAGTTCAAGGGAAGGTCTGTAGAACAATTTCTGGGCCAGTCTGTAGACATTCCACAAGAGATAAGTCCCAGGTAGCCTTGAGCACCGCTGCAGATGTCAGACATGAGTTACGCACCGGCAAACCCCTACGCGAGCTGGAAGGTGGGCAACATTTTTTTGTCGACATTTAACGTCTACAGAGGCAGCACCTCCAGCAAGCCGACTGAAGCCAACATTGTGAGCGTGGAAGCGCAGCTCATACATCAATTAGCTGAGATGCGCCAGCCGTTGTTGTTTCCACGCCAGACTTGAAAAGCACCAAAACAAATTTGGAGCGGCCAGCTAGCAAAAGGAAGAAAATCCGAGGAGGCCAAAAGAAACAATGCAAGGATAAGCCGGAAAGAGACCTGAAAGAAAAGGGAGATAAACAAACCGGGAAATACATGGCAGCGGACCGAGGCATCTGACGTCAAAGCCCTCGTGAATCC